>NC_038242.2:21689423-21730974 GCF_000004515.6 Glycine max
TATCATTTAAAATTCATTTTTCAATCACCAATGACATTACACATGAATCACACACTCGACTCAAGACGTAACAACACTCACCAATTTCATAATAAACTATTCGCAGGCGCTATGCAACACTTATACTAAGACTCAAGCCTATATACAATATGGTACCATGTCAGTGAAAAACCACATCAGGGTGCCTAGGAGTACATAAAAAGACATGCCACACAATGGGCATGTCAGGTCACTCTCACTAAGTGAAATCATAAGGTGACCAGTCAAGATCACTCTGTTTTGTAAAAATGCTCCAGCCATATGGGATCAACATAAGCTTAATGGAGCACTTAAACTAAGTGTATTTACCCCTAAGGCCTAGACTCCGAAGAATCCGTTTGAGCCTCACCTTCCTAATTCAAGTCCAACCCCTGAAACAAGTTTTGCACGCAGACACTGCTCATGAATTATACAATACCTACTGCCTCACACTTGTTTTCAGACACATTAACATATTGTGCTACAATTTAACACCTTAGGTTCCTAACTTGGAACCCTACACTTTCCTTTTAACACCTCGCGCATAAACATTTTTCTCAAGATAAATACCAGTCGGGTGATTGTATAATTGACAATTCACAACACAAGTAATATCACATCAAGTATTAACCGAACACTTATTCACAACCATATCCCATGTCCACAATTTATATCTCACAACGTCACAATCCACCATCACATGCTCACGTGTATCTCACAAATTAACACATGATGAACTTGCCACTTATACTCAATCTCAGTCATAATTTCATGATCTCAATATAACAATTTATCACGCCTCATGAATTATATACATCGACTCAAATAATTTTCAAAATCATATCATAGCAACACTACAACATCTTTAGTGTCAATTAATTAATAACAATATAAAATCTATGTAGTATAGACACACTAACCAAATCAAAACAGTAAGTATAAAACACTAATATGCACCCTTAAGTCTCTATTAACTAACTACAATATATATATATATATATATATATATATATATATATATATATATACACACACACATATTTGCTACATGTAAATATATTTAAAATCTTTGAAGTTAGATATATTTTATTATTATAATACAATTGGTCCATCAAACACAGGCAATTTATGATTAAAAGAATAAGAACATAATTGAATTTCATAAAACAGCCCAAAATAATCCAAAAATTGATCCTCTAGGGATCCCTTCACATGTTCATTCTAATCCCCAAGAGTGAGTAACTCATTCCTTACCTCGATATAGTCGCTCAAGCGTTTTCCATTAGAAATGGTGGCATTTTCAGTACTCTCTAGAACTTCTCCTCTGTTTGCTCTGTTAGGGTTCTTGAGCATCAGAGAAAAAGAAACAGAGAGTGTAAAAAATGCTTTGTAAAACTGCTCTGGGGTTAAAAGCTCATTTATATAGTGAGAAATTTGATGACTTAATTCTTATTCCTATTTTTCTAGTTTATGTTATTAATTATAAAAACACTTTTTCTCTCTATTAAACAAATAAAAAAATGGATAAATAAACTTCTCTCTTATTTTATAAAACTTTTTTATTTTCTAAAAACTTGTATTTATTATTTATTCCAAACCTTTATTTTTATTTAAATAAAAACTCATTTATTTTAATTAAAAACCTTTTTAATTAATTTTTACAAAAAAAAATGGGGTGTTAAATAACTCATATTCACCTTCATTTAACACATCTGCACAACACTTCAATGCTCTATTACTTTCTTCCAAATTTGCAAACACAAACCCTATGTCACATTTCTTTCTCTATTATTTCTTTATTACACAACATGTCTTCCTCATCTATCAAATGGTTAGTGCACTACAATGGTTAAATAATCAAAATAGATTAAGGGGACACATTTCAATGCCCCCACCCATTGTTCCTTCAAAAAAAGTGAGACCTCACACTTGAAGCCTTGAAAAGAAAAATCCACGAAAGGCTCTATCTTCAACCACTGGACCAAGTATGTGATATTTCATTTCAATACCTAGAAGTAGTGGAGCAGGGAATGCTGAAATTTACAGCGGTCCAACTTGTTGATGATGAAGCCGTGAAAGGTATGATTTCTATTATTCGCGAAAGTGAGATTCTTCAATGTTGTGAATTGTATGCAAACATTGAGTGGAATACACTTCCTACCTCAAACCCTCAACCACAATATTATCCTTAGTCCCATTATTCACACACATCCGATGTAACCTAAGACACTTTTGCTATAACCCAACCACAACAAAATTTATTTGAACCAAACAATTCATCTTTTACCCAACTTCTTTCTACACCATTTTCCACCAATTTTTTAGACTCACAAGCATTTGATGCTACTGAGGATCAAACTCACCCATACTTGAGTACCCTTACAGTAGAGCCTACATCATCAATCCAACCAAATGAACTTGAGTTTACAATAGACCCTGGCTTACCTAACAAAGGACTCAGCCCCTATAGTGAGGATGAAGACAAAGTTCTACACAATCAACTCCAGGAGGAAGATGATAAGGAAGAAGTTGAGCCTGTTTCACCAATCACAACCATACCACCATACTACATACCACCACACATGCAAAATTTTGAAGAATCCAATTTTCAAGATTTTGCATACGACCAAAGCTTGGATTGCGAAAAAGTCCAACATCCGATGGGGACTCTCTTTGAAGGGATGTGTTTTCTGACAAAACAAGAAGTACAACATGCTTTATAGTAGTATCATGTGAGCAAAAGAGCTAACAATAAGACACAACTATCGAACCCAACAAAACTAATTGTCATTTGTGATGACGATTGTTTTGCTCGGAGGTGCATGGCATCAACTTTAGTGTTAGCCTTGATAGCACACATCAAAAGCATTGAAGGATACATAACCACATACCACAAAGCATGGTTGGCAAAGTAAAAGGCTATTGAAAACATCTACGGCAACTGGGAAAAATCATACTACGATTTACCGAGATTGTTGCAAGCTATGTAGCAATTTCTTCTTGGTATGGTTGTCGAGAAGGAAACATTGTCAATGTCACCACAAGGAAGTCAAGCAGTAGAGGGTTTCGCCATGTTCCAATGTCTTTTTTGGAGTTCCAGACCGTGTATCGTTGGGTTTCAACATTACAAGCCCATGGTTTAAGTCGATGGAATATGGTTGTACGGTAAGTACAAGGGGACCCTCCCTGTGGCAGTTGCACAAGATGGAAACAATGAAATCCTTCCAATAGCCTTTGTTGTTATCGAGAGTGAATCAACGGTAGAATGACTATTCTTCCTCCAAAATTTAAAAAGGCATACAACCCCACAACATGGTTTGTGTTTGATTTCAGATAGGCACAAGTCAATAAAAAGTGTCTACTCAAGACGTGATAATGGGTGGACGACACAAAATTATGTACATGTGTTCTACATTCGATACATTGCACAAAATTACATGAGGATGAACAAGAACAATGTCATCAAAAAACTAATTATCAATATCAATGAGTGTCAAACTTCTTTCTTTTCATATTAAATATCAGTTCATTTTGTATTATTTACAATATTGAAATTGTATGTTTATAACTACTTAGCATATGCAAGGGTAGAGCCTATGCTCAATCACTACTACAACATTATGAGGGAGGAACCAGATGTTGACCAAGCAATTAATTGGCTCAGCGAGATTCCACGAGAAAAATGGACTCTCGCATAGGATGGTAGCTGACGATGAGGGCACATGACCACCAATCTTGCTAAGTCGATTAAATTGGTACTCAAGAAATCTACTAATAGGTGCGGTAGTAAAATCAACATATCTAAGGTGTAATGCATTGTTCAACAAAAGAGGAAGAGAAGTTGCAACAATGTTTGCATCAGGCCAATTTTATGCGCAAGTACTAAACAAGGTCATCAAAGACGCACAAAGAAAGGCAAATGTTCACATTGTTCTTGAGTTTGATCAATGCAACACACGATTCATGGTCCAAGAAGCAATAATCGAGAGAGAGGTTCGGCCTGCTGGAGATTTCACGGTCAGGCTAGATGAACGGTGGTGTGACTATGACAAATTCCAGAAATTGCACATGTTTTTGCTACTTGTAAGCATTCTAATCATGAGTATGTAAACTACATACATCCTGTGTATACGTTGGAAAGTGTCTCCAATGTATACAAATGATTTGTCCTGACCCAGACAAGAAAAGAAATTCTAAGGGTTGCCCTACCTTCTCTCGTATCCACACTGAAATGGATATCCAAGAACCTGGTCAACCAAAGCGATATTCTATGTGTCGCATCTCAGGTCATTCAAAGAAAAATTGCCCCAGTGTATAGGCTCAAGCCAAAAACATTGAAGTTATGCCATATTCTTTGTATTTTTATAATTTTGTCGTATTATTTCAAATTTAAATATTTTAGTTTGATCCAACTTGTTGCTATATTTTTTATCTTCTTTTGCTCATTTGCTACGTTCTCTTTTTCTTTTAATTATCACTTCTATTTTTTCCACTTATTTTTAATAGGCTAAATTTTTTATTTAATTAAAATTTGAAAATAAAATAAAATATATTTTATCATTAACTTAAATATTTTTCTAATTTAAAAAATCACTTTTAAAATTTTATTCAATTTTAGTCTCTTCTCAATAATTCAAAACATTTTATATGTATAAATTTGATAAGTGATATCATTTAATAGGGAAAAATATTTAATGAACATTCACAATGTTATTATTAGACATCTAGTTAGAGAGAAAAAAAATAATTATAAAAAATATAAGGTTGATTGGATTTATGTTATGATTTGAAAAGAAACAAGTAAAAAAAATAAAATATGTTAATAAGTATGTAAAAAATATAAGGATTGAGTTTGATCTATTATCTGTTATAGATTTTACTTTTAGCTTTGATTTAATCTATTTATAATTTTAATTTAGTCTATTATAATCTATTTTATATTAAAGTTTTTACATAAGTCTAATTTTTCTTTATATTGGATAATAGACTAATCTTAAAATATAGTAGAAGTATCATCTTAAAATTTTTTTTTAACAACACTTTATCTTAAATCAACTTTACTTCATTTTAAACTACAAATAAAATTAAAAGAAATAATAAAAAAAATGGTTCTCAAAAGGAAAAAATTAAAAACAATTTAAAAAGCAATAAATTAAAAAGAAAATAACAAAAAAACCACTTAAATATTGAACATGTTTGATTTATTTAATTTTTATAGATAAAATAATTAGATCACTTAAATAAATGTATTTTTATAAATATTTAACTAAATTATATTTATATTGAGTATTTAAATATATGCATTTTTCTTAAATGCTATTCTAGATAAATTATATTGTTTATAAATTAATATGTATAAATCAGTAAACTAAAAAAATAAAACAAAAAAACAATTTTAAAAAACTGCAACAAAAAAATAGAAAACAATTTAAAAAAAAACTAAAAGAAATAACAAAAAAAGCAAATAAAAAACACAATTCACATTTTGAACTATGTTTTCAAAGAAAACCTTAAGACATTGGTTCCTAGAGAACCGATTTACTAAGGTCGATTTAAAAAAAAAAGGAAAAGGTATGTTAGGAAAAGGGGAACCAATTTCATAACATTTAAAAAAAGGAAGGTTAGAAATCGGTTTGAAACGGATCAATTTCTCACCATGAATATTATTTTGTATCATTTGTTTAAATAACTTTTGGGTTGTATTATTTGGATAAATTTTTATTTTTTTAATTACTGGGGTGAAAAGATCCCCCTAACCATCGTCTTCTATATTTGTCAATGTCTATAATACTTAAACTCGATACCTTAGTTAAAACATTTGAAATTACACATTCATTTTGCATTCTCTTTTCTTTTTTTCTTTGTCGATCGCATTATTTACCACAGTTTTTTTTCTTCCACTTGCTACAAAATAAACCTAGTTTTATATATAACTTTTTACCTACTGCACGGGTAAGAAAATCTAATTGCGCTCCTCTTCCAAGATACGACAACATGTTGGTTCCGATCATGTGCAGCGAAATGATCCCCAAACCTTCTGAACACCAATGCTCTTGCTCTCAAATATAAGTTTTTTTATAAGAAAAGGAAGAGAAAATTTTAGAGAGAGAGAAATCAAAATTGTTTTCCTGCTTGTGTGTTTTCTAGAGGAGTGTGTTTTCTAGAGAGGATAACAGAGATATATATAGGCATAGACCCTTTATGCAACAACAAGACCATTGGAAACCAACTTATAGATATCAAAACAAATGTAACAACTTACAGATATCAAAAATGACAAATTGCATTGATCCATTAAAGCAGTAAAATCTTAGAAAATATAGGAAATCTAATTTTACGTAATAGATTCTAAAACAAATGGTTTATTTTATAAAAACATAATTAATATGAGTAACATATTTTTATAAATTTTAAATTATAAAACAAATATTTACTAACATTCCTAACATTCCCCCACATAATTTTAAATTTTAAAAGATTTTTTAAAAAAAATAATTTGTATAGAAACGTAAAAGAAAGAGCATGTGATATTGTATTTCGGTATAAGGAACCTTCCGGGTTTGAGTCTTTTACCTAGTGTTTATGAACTTCAACCCAAGAAAAATGTAGTGACGTAATTGTCTTGAACTACATCTTCTTTAACCAGACTTTAGTACACAACCCCTACAATATTGGCATTCATTTAGGTTCTAATCAGTGGTAGCGTGTTACACGGTCTTGCGCTTATATCTTGTTTTGTGAATGTCACTTAGAGATTAACCCATATCTCACAATGGCGGCCCCACTACCACACTCACTAGGTAAATCCTCAAAGAGTGGTTTGTGACCCCACCCCTACAATAATTGTCATCGGATTCATTAAGAGGTATTTTTTTTACCAAAAAATACACATATATAAATACTTTAACCTTAATATTGCCACAATTTATAATACACCTCGTCATAGGAATGAGAAACGGAAAAACTCCGCAAAATTTTATTTTGATGTACTTTAGTCAACAAGCAATTTCGTTGTTACCCGTTAAACTCCATTCATGGGATCACCAATCACACGGAGACGGGTGTCCATTGTTGTAACTAAATAATGGACTCTAGTCTCATTCCCATCGATGACTTAAGTACTTGTTGACGCGTCAATCCTTTTGTAAGCGGATCCGTAATATTGTTTTCTGACCTGACAAAGTCAAGAGAAATGACACCATGTGAAATCAAATTTCTGATAGACTTATGTCTCACTCTTAAGTGTCTTCTTTTTTCATTAAAATTTTTGCTAGTAATTTTAGATATAGGAACTTGACTATCACAATGCATTGAAATAGGAGGTATAGGCTTATTCAATAATGACAAATCACATAATAAATTTTTAAGAAACTCAGCCTCACTAGTAGCAGTATCTAAAGCAATAATTTCTGCTTCCATGGTAGAACGTGAAATAATAGTTTGTTTAGCAGATTTCCATGATACTGCACCACCAGCTAAAGTAAAAACATAACCACTTGTCGATTTTATTTCATTAGAATCAAAAATCCAATTTTTATTAGTTTTAAGAGAACTCATTTCATCATTAATAGTTTTTTTTTCAAAAAGGTGCATCAATAGATCTCATGGCCTCACCATAAGTTTTTGGATCATCTTCAAGTAGAAAAGAGCAAAATTCAGAACCAAAATCATTAACCTTTTTAGATCTTTTACTTCTCCTAGGTTCAAAAACAATGTCCTTATTAGCATTACTACAAGATGATAAATTAGAACAAGAAGTATCACAAACAGATTTAGACATTTATTTTTCAAAGAAAAAATATTTTCAAAGAAAGTGACATCTCTAGATTCCATAATAGTACCATTAGACATTTCAAACACTTATGAATTAACTACCAAAAATCTATAAGTAGCACTATGCAAAGAATATCCAACAAAAACCCACTCAACAGTTTTTGGTCTAATTTTCCTTTTCTTATTAATAAGGATGTTAACCTTTGCTAGACACCCCCCACACTTTAAGATATTTCAGATTTTGGTTCTCTTTTTTCTCCATGGCTCATAAGGGGTTTTTTCAAAAATATTATAAGGTATCATATTAAAAATACGACATGCAGAATATAAAGCTTCATCCAAGTGTTCATTTAATGCTTTGTGTGTTGTATTTTCCCATGTTTATTTTTTTTTTGTAAGGAGCTACATATATAGAGGCAACCAAACACCAACGTGTAGCAACAAAATGCTTGTAGCAATAACAATAACATGAAACAATAGAAAATAAAAACCAAACAACAAACTTCCTAATTTTAAAGACTTGTAAGTTCACAAAGGAATTTGACCAAGTAAAAGATAACTTCCTAAAATTAATATATAAATAGAAGTAATGAGATGCTCTTAGTTTTTCACATAGACTAATTCTAAAAGCATTTTATCTTTACAAAACATAATTAATAAAGAAAATATATTTTAATTTTAAAATTCAAATTATAAGAAAATATTTTCCAACAATCTCCCACTAATTTAAAATTTAAGGAAATGAAATAATATAATAAAAACATTTTTAATGGAACATAATGCATTGGGTTTTCACCCATAAATTTTTCAGGCTAACTAGGAAAGGATTTAATCATATCCATGACAAACATTTTGATAAGATAGAATGCTACTGCAGAAAAGACAAGACTATGCAAGAAGAAAGTAGATTTTTTCTCTCTAAGACTGTTAGAAAATTAAAATAAAATAAAATAAATAAATAAGAAGAAAATAACTCTGAAAATTCATAACTCTTCACAATTTTTTGAAAGGTCATCAAAGGTCTACAAATATGCGACTTGTACTCAAAATTCTTCAGAGTTTTTCAGAACATTCATTGTCCTATCCTCTCACAAGAAAACCTTTGGCCAAGCACTTGCAAAATCATCAAGGATTCTTATAAGTTCTTCAACTTGTATCATTATTCTCTAAAAGAGAGAAACTTTCTTCTATACTTCAAAGCGATAAATTGTTAATCAAGCGACAGTGGGTCGCTTGATTTGTAAAGTTCTCTGAACACAAGGGAAGGATATTCCTAGGTGGTTCATATTTGTAAAAGGATTTACAAGTTAGTGGAAATCTCAAGTGGGTTACTTGAGGACTAGACGTAGGCACAAGGCGTGGTCGAACCAGTATAAAACTGAGTTTGCAATTATCTCTTCCCTAAACTCCTTTAGTTTATTTCATTTTAATTTTACTTTTCATATTTCAAAGAAGTATCAATTGAATTTTTCTTTACTTCTTTTCTATTAAGTCTACATATTCCATTTAAAGAGAGAATTAAAATTTATTAAGGGAAATTTTTTAAACTTAATTCACCCCCCCCCCCCCCTCTTAAGTTATTAAGGCCACTTGTTCAACAAGTGGTAGCAGAGCTTAATTCTTGTACAAGGTGTAGACAAAGGATCAAGCCAATGTTTTGATGATGCCCAAAGATCACATGCGTCTAAAAGCTTTATTCAAGACAAAGCAATTAAAGATATTCAAGATAGATGATCAAGACAGTCTATAGAGTCTTAGAAAGGGTATATTAAATAGGAAGGGAATTCCAATTGAAGTAGCAAAAGGTTTGGCCAAGAAAATTAAATTAAAAAGTCTTTTACAAGAAATTTACTCTCTGGTAATCGATTACCAGTGGCCAAAACTGATTTACAACAGCTATTAAAATTTGAATTCAAAATTTGCCCTGTGTAATCGATTACACATATATGGTAATCATTTACCAGCAGTTTCTGAACGTTTTAATTCAAATTTTAAAGCTTGTAATCGATTACACATATACTGTAATCGATTACCAGAGCAGATTTTCAGAAAATATTCTCAACAGTCACATCTTTTTACGTGGTTCTTGAATGGCTATCAAAGGCCTATATATATGTGACTTGAGACACGAATTTGCTAAGAGTTTTTCAGAACAAAAAGGTCTTATCCTCTTATAAAGCAAAATCGTTTTATCCTCTTACAAATTCCTTGGCCAAATTACTTGTGATTCAATAAGGAATTATTTGAGTGCTCAAATTGTTCAATCTATCTCTTTCAAGAGAGATTTCTTCTTCTCTTCTTCTTCATTCTGAAAAGGGATTAAGAGACTGAGGGTCTCTTATTGTGAAAGAATTCTAAACACAAAGGAAGGGTTGTCCTTGTGTGTTTAGAACTTGTAAAAAGAATTTACAAGATAGTGGAACTCTCAAGCGGGTTGCTTGGGGACTGGACGTAGGCACAAGGGTGTGGCCGAACCAGTATAAATCTGAGTTTGCATTTTCTCTTCCCATAAACTCCTTTATTTATTATTGTTTTATATTCATATTCAAATTATTCTATTTGAATCAATATTTAAGAAATTCATTATTAAGGGAATTTATAACTTGAATAGAAAGTTAAATAGAATTTTTAATTGGGGAAATAAGTTGTAATATCTTAATTCAACCCCTCCTTCTTAAGATATCTGAGGCCACTTGTCCAACACAAGGTTTAGAAACTTCAAGAATATGGCCTCATCAAACTTTATATTTCCTGAAGGGAACTCTATAAATAGGCCTCCTATTTTCAATGGCGTGGGTTATCATTATTGGAAAACCTGCATACAAATTTTCATAGAGGCTATAGATTTAAATATCTGGGAAGCCATAGAAATTGGTCCTTACATCCCTACTATAATAGCAGGAAATGCAACTATAGAAAAACCTAGGGAACAATGGGATGAGGAGGAAAAGAAGTTAGTACAATATAATTTAAAAGCCAAAAATACAATTACATCTACATTAGGAATGGATGAATACTTTAGGGTGTCAAATTGCAAGAGTGCAAAAGATATGTGGGATACCTTACAAGTAACCCATGAAGGAACAACAAATATAAAAAGGTCTAGAATGAATACCTTAACTCATGAATATGAATTGTTTAGAATGAATCCTAATGAAACTATACAGGACATGCAAAAGAGATTCACACACATAGTAAATCATCTTGCATCATTAGGAAAGATATTTCCCAATGAGGATCTTATTAATAAAGTTCTAAGATGTTTAAGCAGGGAATGGCAACCAAAGGTAACAACTATTACATAATCAAGAGATCTTTCTAACATGTCTCTTGCAACTTTATTTGGAAAGTTACAGGAACACGAAATGGAACTAATGAAACTGAATCAGCATGAGGAGAACGATAAGAAAAAGAAAGGAATCGAACTTAAAGCTTTATCCTCAATTCAAGAAGGAAGTGATAAAGAAGATTTGAATGAAATAGACGAAGATGATGATTTCATTTTCTTTGTAAAGAGGTTCAACAAATTTCTAAGAAACAAAGGAAATCAAAGAAGATCAAATTTCAAATCAAAGAAAAGAGCAGAAGATTCTTCCTCTCTTCCAAAATGTTATGAATGCAATCAACCAGGACATCTGAGAGTTGATTGCCCAAGTTTCAAGAAAAGAATAGAAAGATCTGAAAAGAAAATTTTCAATGATAAGAAAGCAAAGAAGACCTACATCACTTAGGAAGACAGCGATATGGACTCATCTGAAGATTCAGAAAATAAAGTTGTAAACCTGAGTCTGATGACCAAAAATTATGAAAGCGATGAAGAGGTAACATCTTCTGACAATAACTTATCTATTTCATTTGATGAATTACAAGATGCATTCACTGATTTACATAAAGAATCAGTCAAACTTGCAAAACTAGTTTTATTTTCTAAGAAAACTATTTCAAACTTAGAAAAAGAAGTTTTACAATTAAATGAAGAATTAGAAAATCTTAGAACTGAAGTCAAAACTTTAAAACCAACTAACACAAATCAATCTTCCACCATAAAAATAATACATGATAATAAAGAAGCATCTAACTCTTGTAATTGTTGTAACAAGTTTATAGAATAAATCAAGGATCTGAAAATTTTGATTGCCAAAATTTCTATTGGTAAAAATAATTTAGATATTATATTAGGAAAGCAAAGATGTGTTTTTGATAAGGCTGGATTAGGATATAAACCTGATAAACAACAAAAATTTTGTAAAAATTTCTTTGCATCCACACAAAAGAATAGTTCTCCTTTCTTAACTTGTTTTTACTGTGGAAAGAAAGAACATGGTGCATCTACATGCTATTTTAAGAAAAATAGTAATAATATTAAAATGATATGGGTCCCAAAAGGATCTTTTATCAAAACTGACACACAAGGACCCAAGAAAGTTTGGGTACCTAAGTCATAAACATGATCATATAGGTTTCTTTGAAGAAGAGTTGGTACATAGATAGCAGATGCTCTAAACACATGATGGGAGATGCATCAAAGTTCACTCATATTTCTCCCAAGAAAAGTGGACATGTGACTTATGGCGACAACAATAAAGGTAGAATTCTTGGAGTCGAAAAAATAGGTACGAATTCATCTACCTCCATTGAAAATGTTCTACTTGTTGACGATCTTAAGCATAGTTTGCTAAGTGTTAGTCAATTATGTAATAAAGGCTATCTAGTATCATTTGACTCTCATAACTGTGTGATTGAAAACAAACATGATAGAAATATAAAGCATATAGGCTATAGATCAAATAATGTTTACATGATAAATTTAGATAAAACACCAAATCATGATCAATGTTTTCTTAGTAAAGATGATGATCCTTGGTTATGGCATAGAAGAATTGCTCATATAAACATGGAACATTTAAATAAACTAATTTCTAAAGATTTAGTTATTGATTTACCAAAACTTAAATTTGAAAAAGATAGATTGTGTGATGCTTGTCGAAAAGGAAAACAAGTAAGGGTTTCTTTCAAATCAAAGAATATTGTGTCTACAACTCAACCCTTACAACTTTTGCATATGGATCTTTTTGGCCCCTCTAGAACTACGAGTTTTGGAGGAAACTATTATGCTCTTGTTATAGTTAATGATTACTCCAAATTTACATGGACATTATTTCTAACTCATAAAAGAGATGTTTTTCATGCTTTCAAAAAACTTGCTAAAATTAGTCAAAATAAGAAAAATCTCAAAATTGCATCTATTAGGAGTGATCATGGAGGAGAATTTGAAAATAAAGATTTTGAATCATTTTGTGATGAACATGGCATTGAACACAATTTTTCTGCACCTAGAACCCCTCAATAAAATGGAGTTGTTGAGAGGAAAAATAGATCTTTAGAAGAAATAGTCAGAACTTTGCTTAATGATACAATTCTTCCCAAATATTTATGGGCTAAAGCTTTAAATATTGCATGTTACATCATGAATAGAGCTTTAATTAGACCAATCTTGAAGAAAACTCCATATGAATTATATAACGAAAGAAAACCGAACATTTCACATCTTCATGTGTTTGGATGTAAATGTTTTGTGCTAAACAACGGCAAAGATAACTTAGGTAAATTTGATGCGAAATCTGATAAAGGTATATTCCTTGGTTATTCCTTGCATAGTAAAGCATTTAGAATTTATAACAAAAGAACTATGATTATTGAAGAATCCATCCATGTTGCTTTTGATGAAACTAATCCAATTTTGCCAAGAAAGGATACTCTAGATGATATTTCAGATTCTTTGGAAGGAATGCATATTCATGGTGAAGATCACAAAGGCAAAGGAAAAGGAAATGATGAAGATTTTCAAATTGATGAAACAAAAACAAGTGCAGATCTTCCAAGAGAGTGGAGAACTTCTAGATACCATCCTCTTGACAACATCATTGTTGATATATCCAAAGGGGTAACAACTAGACATTCTATCAAAGATATTTGCAATAATATGGTTTTTGTTTCTTTGATTGAACCTAAAAATTTAAAAGAAGCCATAATTGATGAACACTGGATCATAGCTATGCAAGAAGAGTTGAATCAATATGAAAAAAACAAAGTTTGGGAATTAGTTGAGAAGCCTGATAATCATCCAGTTATATGAACAAAATGGGTATTTAGAAACAAATTAGATGAGCATGGGATAATGATTAGAAATAAGGCTAGGTTAGTAGCCAAAGGATACAATCAGGAAGGAGGAATAGATTATGAGGAAGCATATGCTCTAGTAGTCAGATTAGAAGCCATTAGAATGTTATTAGCCTTTGCATCCATAATGGATTTTAAACTTTACCAAATGGATGTGAAGAGTGCCTTTTTGAATGGATTTATCCAAGATGAAGTATATATAGATCAACCCCCTAGCTTTGAAAACTCAGAAAAGCCTAATCACGTCTTTAAACAGAAAAAGGCTTTATATGGCTTAAAACAAGCCCCTAGAGCTTGGTAAGAACATCTGAGTAAATTCCTTTTAGAAAATGGTTTTTTAAGAGGTAAGGTTGATACTACTCTTTTTATTAAAAGAAAGTTGAATGATATACTCTTAGTAAAAATCTATGTTGATGATATCATTTTTGGGTCCACTAATGATTCTCTCTACAAAGAATTTTCTCAAGATATGCAATATGAATTTGAAATGTCAATGATGGGTGAGTTTAAAAAATTTCTTGGTCTGCAAATCAAGCAAACAAAGAATGGAATATTTATCAATCAATCAAAATATTGCAAAGACCTGATTCACAGATTTGGGATGGAAAATGCTAAACACATGGATACTCCAATGAGTACTGCTTGCTATTTGGATAAGGATGAAACTGGTCAGTCAGTAGACATTAAGAAATATCGAGGTATGATTGGATCTCTTCTTTATTTATCTGCTAGCAGACCTGATATAATGTTTAGTGTTTGTATGTGTGTTAGATTTCAAGCAAATCCCAAAGAATCACATCTTAGTGCAGTTAAGAGAATCATGAGATATCTATTAGGCACTATTAATCTAGGATTATGGTATCCTAAAAATTCCACTTGCAATCTAATAGGATACTCTGATTTTGATTTTTTTCGGTTGGAAAACTGATAGAAAAAGCACTAGTGGAACCTATCATTTCATTGGATCTGCTTTAGTTTCATGGCACAGTAAGAAATAGAATAGTGTTGCTTTATCCACTGCTGAAGCGGAATATATTTCTACTGGCAGTTGTTGTGCACAAATACGTTGGATGAAACAACAACTTTCTGACTATGGAATAATTCCTTATCATATTCCCATTCGATGTGATAACACGAGTGCAATAAACCTATCTAAAAATCATGTTCTGCACTCAAGAACCAAGCATATTGAGATTAGGCATCATTTCTTGAGAGATCATGTTCAAAAGGGGATTGTGTACTAGAATTCGTTGACACAAAGAATCAGTTAGCTGATATTTTTACAAAACCTCTCCCCAAAGAAACCTTCTTTGCTATTAGAAGAGAATTAGGACTTTTAGATATCAATGACTTAGATAAATAGTTAATTTGGTTTATTATTATTTTCTATCCTTATGATTGTTAATTTTTTTATTGTTCTTGATAATTGAGTTTGCTTTTGATGATTATTGTTGATTGTGGATTAATGATTGTCTTTGTTTGTGTTTTGATAATCATGATGATTGTTGATTGTGGATTAATGATTGTCTTTGTTTGTGTTTTGATGATTTTTGATTGTTGTTGATAATTATTTTTGCACTTTTGATTGTGCTTGATGAATGTGTTTGAGAGTTTTTTATGTGTGTTTTGATTGTATACTTTAATTATTGATTGTTGTTGCTGAATGTTATACTAAATATGTAGGTTTTGTGAGAGAACAACAGTTGTTTTTCAAGAAAAATCTATGATTTTAGGGTCTGGTAATCGATTACCACTCCCTGTAATCGATTGCCATAAAACACCACCTTATAATCGATTACAACAGGCTGTAATCGATTACTAGAAGGCTTGGTCGATTATAGGATAAGCCTATAATCGATTATCAGAGGCTGTAATCGATTACAGCTCGTTCTTGTCTATAAATACTATGTTTTCTCTCTCCTTGCAAAGATCCCTTTCTTCCTCCTTCTCCTTGACGGCGCCTAACCTTCTCCAAACTTCAAATCGTCATAACTTTCTCGTTTTTTGGCCAAATCACTTCAAACAAAGCTCAAATTTCTTCTTTTTCAATTATCTACAAAGCCCACTGATCAAAATTTTCTGAAACCAGCTCAAATGGCAGAATCCTTGAAGAAGAGAAAGGGATCCTCCTCCACCACCACCGCTGCAGGCCAACGCCGCCATGGCACATCGGGTGACCCACCAACACCAAATCCTCCTTCATTTTTATCTCCCAATTCATTAACTTTTTTTTCTTCCGATGACTAGTGTAGAGGTATTATTCCCAATTCTCCAATCGTGTCAGTCTTGACCCTAAGTATTTAGATGTTGAACTTTTTTATGGCGAAACATTTTATTGCTACCAAGTGTTTCAAAATTCTGAATTGGTTGAATTTATGTCTTTGAAATTGCCTTATTATCCTGAATTAGTTAGAGTCTTTTACAATAATCTGAAAATTCAAGACAGAGTTATTTTTTCTGAAGTGCATCAAATTCCTATTATTGTTGATCAATCCTTATTTTATTCACTGACTAAACTGAGCAGTCAAGGTGTTCCTTTTGAGGGCACTCTAGTTGATGACTGGAAACAGGTTTATTCGAGTCATGATGCTCGTAAAATGGTATGCAATGACCATGCTGATATGACCAGCAGATTGCTTGCTGGGTCATTTACCTTTTAGTATCGCATCATGCACTATGTTCTTTGTCAAATTTTTCTTCCTAGGTCCACTAATTTTGCCCAAGCCTCTGAGGAGTATTTACTCTTGTTATGGGCTCTTCAAATCGGTTGTCAGATTGACTGGGCTTATCTTGTTCGATACCGAATGCATAAGGCATTACGGGCCAATCCACCTCTTCCATATCCTCATCTAATTACTTTATTTCTCCAGCATTTCAATGTACCTTTAGAAGATGAACCTTTTGTTAAGGTTAAACGATCTTTCGCTATTGGTGTCGGTGCTATTACTTCTTTCGGATATCGGAAAGATATGGATGACTAGTGGGTACGTAAGCAACACCTGCCACCTCCCATTCCTGATGAACGTACACTGTCTCCACCACCGCAACGGGATACCTCTTCCTCCCTATTGACTGAAGTCCTCACTAAGCTACGAGATCTTAGAGCTTTTGTCGGTGATCGCTTTGATGCCATGGACTCCTGTATCACGCGTCTTGAAGACGATATGAGTTTTATCCAGCGCTGCTTTGATGCACTTGATAATTCTTAGATGTTTCTAGTATTCTACGTCGTTCATTCTCTAGACATTTTTACTATTTTTCCTTGTATTTTGGCTTTAGTTATTTAGTACTTTCGTTGAATTTTGGATATATCGCATTTTATTGCTTTTTGCTTTCAATATTTAGTTTATGATTTGCTTTGGTTCGGATATTTAGTACTTGCTTGGCTTATGCTTTGGTTTGGATATTTAGTCCTTGCTTGGCTTATAATTTGCTTTGGATACTTAGTCTGTGGATGATCCTGCCTTGATTAAGTTTTTTGATGAGTTGAGCTTATTGCTTTGGTTATTTTTTGGGTTTGATATTTTCTCCGGTCGTTTTGGCTTTTTGATGTTGCCAAAAGGGGAGAGAAACTAAGGGTAGATTTTATCTAAAAACTAGGTAATAAATTGCAAATTTAAGGGGGAGTAAGGATGAGTGAACGCATTGCAAATCGTATATCGTTTATCTTGTTTTCAGATTGTTGTCATCATCAAAAAGGGGGAGATTGTAGATGCATATGTTGTATGAAGCTTTTGATGATGCCAAATAGATGAAAGCTATTTAACGTTGATCCAAGTCAACATCAAGAAATCAAGAGAAACGATCAACAATTAGTCCTTTACATTTTAAAAGAATCTCTTAAAGAGATTGCAAAGGTTTGGCCTTAAAAGTTAATCTTTCAAACACCTTACAAAGTTTTTAAGTAAATTTCAGTTTTGAATTTTAAAAGTGTAATCGATTACCAAGAGACTGTAATCGATTACCAAAGGCAAAACTGTTTTAAAACAACTTTCAGAAAGTTTTGAATTTGAATTTTAAATATGTAATCGATTACAACAATTGTGTAATCGATTACCAGTCACGAAAATTTTGAAATTCAAAACTGAAGAGTTGTAACTCCTCAAAATTAACTGTGTAATAGATTACCACACATATGTAATCGATTACCAGTGAGGAAATTTTGAAAATAACTCTGAAAATTCACAACTCTTCACAAGTTTTTCAAAGGTCATCAAAGGCCTATAAATATGTGACTTGTACTCAAAATTCTTCAGAGTTTTTCAAAACATTCATTGTCCTATCCTCTCACAAGAAAACCTTTGGCCAAACACTTGCAAAATCATTAAGGATTCTTATAAGTTCTTCAACTTGTATCATTCTTCTCTAAAAGAAAGGAGCTTTCTTCTGTACTTCAAAGCGATCAATTGTTAATCAAGAGACAATGGGTCTCTTAATTTTTAAAGTTCTCTGAACACAAGGGAAGGGTATCCCTAGGTGGTTCAAAATTTGTAAAAGGATTTACAAGTTAGTGGAAATCTCAAGTGGGTTTGCTGAGGACTGGACGTAGGCACAGGGCGTGGCCGAACCAGTATAAAACTGAGTTTGCAATTCTCTCTTCCCTAAACTCCTTTAATTTATTGCATTTTAATTTTACTTTGCATATTTCAAAGAAGTATCAATTGAATTGTTCTTTACATCTTTTCTATTAAGTTTGCATATTCCATTTAAAGAGAGAATTCAAATTTATTAAGGGAAATTTGTTAAACTTAATTCACCACCCTCTTAAGTTATTGAGGTCACTTGTTCAACAAAAGGAAGAGAAAAAATTAGAGAGAAAGAAATCAAAATTTTTTTTTTGCTTGTGTGTTTTCTAGAGGAGTGTGTTTTCTAAAGAGGAAGAAAGAGATATATATAGGCATAGACCCCTTATGCAACAACATGACCATTGGAAAACAACTTATAGATATCAAAACAAAAGTAACAAATTGCATTGACTCATTAAAGCAACAAATTCTTAGAAAATATAGGAAATCTAATTCTACGTAACAGATTCTAAAATAAATAGTTTATTTTATAAAAACAGAATTAATATGAGTAACATATTATTATAAATTTTAAATTATAAAACAAATATTTACTAACAGTTTCCACCAGCTTCAACACCTTTTCCGTTGTCGCACCCAAATTCGCCTCTATCAACAACCTCGAGTCCTCGACACATCACCTTCACTGCTCCAACTCCAAGACTCAAAACCTTCAATTTGTTCCTGGACCACCAAAATGCTTAGACAAACATGCTTACTATAACCCATCGAACCATCAAAGGCACCAACCCAAACACAAGATTGGAGGTACACAGACACAATTGCAAAGCCAAGCCACGTAGCGGGCGCCGACGAAGAACAAAGAGCAAAGATGTTAGGTTAGGGATTTGAATCTTCTGAAAGTGAAGTGTGGGTGAGCCTTGGGCAGTAGGACCATTCTTACTTTTTTATGAGGGTTGAGGGATATTATTAGGCTTCATAACAAATTGGCCTAATAGGTCATATGAAATTATTGAGGTGTTTGTCTTAGTCGAGTTCAGATTCCAACAGTTGCAACAAGAATTGTGATTTTTAGTGACTAAAAAATTGTGATGAAAATTCAAGTTATCACTAATAATATATCATCAATGACTAAATTTTATTGTCACTAATATTATTTACAATAGTGACAAAAAAAGAAGTTGTCACTATAATTTTATTATTAGTGACAAAAAAATATTTGTCACTAATATCTACATATTTTATTTCCATATTTAAAATTGTTACTAATGCACATTCTAGTAGTCAATTAAGGTATTTATGGCAAAAATAAAAAAAATGAGTTTGTCATAAATATTATATTTTATTAGTCTATTTGTTTTCAATTACAATTGACAAATTATTCATCATTAAAAATTTAAAGCAATTATGAGATAATAAGTAATTGACAAATTATTCATCATTCAAAATTTAAAGCAAAATGTAGAGTTGAACCTATAACCTATTACTATGAGAAGCAAGCCCAACCACTAAACCACCTTTGTTTCTTGTAAATTAAGTGAGAATTAATTAATTTATTTACATCCTATTTATGTTATAAATTTGCATATTGTATTATTAATATTGCATTATTAGTATTTTATTATTTATATTTTTAAGTTATAAAATTTTATTTATTTATTACTTATATCTTATTATTTATAAATAAAAAAACATAAATAAGATAATATAAATAATAACCTATAAATAAAAAAATATAATGATGCAAATATAAATAACAACATAAAATAAGAAAACATAAATAACATCATATAAATAAAAATATATATAATGATCCAAATATAAATAATAAAATGTAATCAATGAAATATTAGTTATGTTGTAAATCTAAATTTTAAAATCATTTACTAATCATGAATACAACTATCCATCAACAGTATCAATAGGTAGAATGCTCAGTGTGTTGAGATTTGAGATAAGTAATTAAAAATATTTATTATATGAAAAAAAAACACTTAAAATATTAAAATCTTTTAATTATATATTGGTTATCACATAATTTATTCAAACTTCATCAATTTCAATTTTCTCTATATTAATTAATTATCACTAACCGTCGAATTTTTAAATTTTAGCTGTAAAATCGCTTTAAATTATTTATTATCTTTTAAATTATTTATTGGAGTTTTAAAACACATATATTAATTTTTTTGTGACCTTAAAATATTATTTGAATAAAAATATTATATTTTGATGGTATGGGTATTTCTTTTTATAGAGTGTTAGGAGGCCATTAACAAACAAATTTTGGGCAGTTAACTCCCGTGTGCGAAAAAACACACCACTAAAATATTATTAGAGTAAAATCTTGACCTCCTTATTTTCTTCTATTTTTCCTTTACTAACCAGATTGTAGTGGTGGATTTGAGGTAGTTAACATAAATAAACTCATCAATAAAAAATTCATGGAAGAACTTGAAATTTTGTTTTTCTTGGTTAGTTTTTATCATTCCTAGTTTTTCTCAATATCATTTTATCTTTATCTCTCTTGCTTTATTAATAACTATTATTTTATAATTTTTTATATATTTGCTGTCATTTTACATCAACTATTATTACTCATTATTTAATTGGTTGAAAATAAATATGTATTTTTTCAAAAAAATATTTTTAACAAAATTGTGTTATAAGAAAAAATGTTAACCCAAAAATAAAATAAAAATTAAATTTTAAGTAAATAATTTTATTTTTTGTACTTTTTAAAATATTTTTTAATACATAATATTTATTTACTCTAATTACAATTTAATATTTTAATGATAACTATAAATTTTATACATTAAAAAAGACTCATGTAATACACATGATAAAATAATAGTCAAATAATAGTCAGAAAAAATATATATTTAATAAATTAATTATGATGATAAAGTTATCTTGATTAAGAAAATAACATTAGCAATATTTTAAACAAAATTAAAAAGTAACTTATCACATTAAATTTAATGATCTGGATTTATCTTTTCTTTTAAACGACTAAAAGTCCAATTTTATTTTTTATTTAATTATCTAAATTTACGATTATTTTTAAATAATTTTTGAACTTAGTGCTCTTTGAGCGTTCAATGTTGTTATATATATAGACACACGTAGTGTGTGTGTGTATATATATATATATATATATATATATATATATATATATATATATAGTATCTTATATTTTTTATGTTTGTATAGTATAGTATTTAATGTTTTCTTTAATTTTTTATACAATTTTATTAGTCACCTCTTAATATAGTTTATCTTATAAGAGTATTTTTAACGGTCATATTTATCTTTGTGTAAAATTTAAATTAAATCTTTATATTAGAAAAAACAGAGAACACGTACTAATGATCACATCCACTTCAAGCATTAAGTAGGAATTCAACTTCCACATTTGTAGTTACTTTTGTTTTGGATCAATTAGATAAAGGAGGAAGTTATAAATTAGATAAAGGAGGAATTTATAACTTCCCCCATTATTAATTAACCTCTCTCACTCACTCTCTTAGTAAACCATCGGTTCTCTTAAAAAGTTTAAAAAATAATTATAAAAAAAACTCACCTATAACCTTACACCTAAGTACGTCCAAACCAAATCAAAAAGCACTCACACAAAGAAGTTACCTTCTTCCCTTATAGTGAAGGAGAAAATAATGTCAAAGGTTGAAGGTTTTAAGTACGAGGAACTTAGAATGCAGAGAATTACAGAGAATCAAGCAAAAATAGAAGCTTTAGGGTTGTCCAAATTGGCCATCATTTTCAAGGATAGAATTCAAAAAGCTAAGAAAAAGGATAAAAAGCCAATAATGATGATGAAGACTATGTACCTAAATATGAAGGGGGACTTGGATCAAATTCTTAGTGAAAATTACAAGAATGACAAACGTGATGAGTTTGCTGCTACAAATGATCTTAAGTCACGGAAAAGAAAGGTAACTCTTGAACTTTTTTCAATATAATGCTAATATACATTATTTTCTTAATAAATGAGTGGGGTGATTTTGTGAGTGAGAGTAAGATATATCCTCAATAAAATTCACTCTTGCTTAAAAAAATAAAAATTAGTTAATGATTAAGTGTGCCGTAAGTGTATCATTTGATGCTAGGAAGTTAAATTTGGAGAATTGGTTAATTTCAATTGAAAAGTGTATATATGTTGTTTATGAATTGATCTATTCTTTTATGCGTGAAAAAAAATTGAGATATAATTTTTCCATCAAATATTCAGATTTTCTTGATTTATTACAATTGTAGTTTATATTATACACAAGTTTAACTTGTATTTTATTGCTTATTTTTATGATTAATCATTGTAATTAATAGGTGATAAAATCATCGATATTGAATTCTAAAAGAGTCTATAATGATTCGTCCATACACCACTCTCTTGATAAAGAAGTGAAGGAGTCTTTACCTAATAATGCATCTCATGCCTCAGAATTGACCAATGTAGAACAAGTTGAATCAAATGCAGGTACCTTTATAGAATAATCTTTAATAAAAAATTATCATTGAAAATGTTATAACTTATCTTATTTATTTTAGGCCAGCATGTCATAAAGAAGGGACGTGGGCATACAATAAATGCAAAATTTCAAAAGAAAAAGGAAAATCTTATGGCAAAGGAAAAAAGTATCGACATCCAATTTCCTCCACCATTTTATAAGATTTACGAAAAACATGCAAAATATTTCAAGTCTGAGACACAAGTGCGTATTCACCAGAAAGCTCCTTTACAAGTTAATGGTTGGAGTGAAATTAGTAAGGATGATGTAGATGAAATGTGGCGACATATGAAGGTTAGTATATAATTATGTCAATTATATTAAATTTAATTATATATTTGAATATTAGTTATGTCTTCAAATTGGTTTGATAATGTATCTTGATAGTATTTAATTTTTACTTTTTCTAATGAAAACGTATGATATAAGAATGCTTTTAGTTTATCTGACGAGGTGAAAGAATATGCAATGAAGCAAATTCAATCTCAATACAAGAATAAGTTTTATCATTTACATCAAGCATATCTTAAAGAAAAGGGTTAACCAAAATACGTATCTCCAAAAGATTGGAATTGACTAATTAAAAATAAGTGAAGTGGTTCAAAATTTCAGGTAAAGTTATTTTATTGTTTTGAATAGAATTTTTTAATAGGTTTATACTTATAATATAAAATCATTTATACTTTGATGTAGGAAAGAAGCTTGACAAACAAAGCAAATAGAAGCAAGCAAGAAATAAAATCAATTATTGGCACAAAATCAATTGTGCAAAAGGCATTTGAAATGGTAACATCTTTTAATATTTTATATTCATTTTCTTATAAGTTATATAATAATAACTCATTTTTTTATTTTGTGATTGTTTTTATATGATATATGAAAGTTTGGTGAAATTTATATAACGGCGTCATGCATTAGATTATATTATTTTTATATTATTTAATTTGTCTTTTATCATATTTAATTTTAATAGAAAGAAGATTCAATATCTGGTGAGTGGTCAGATGTTGTGGAAGTTTGGAAGGCCACACACATGAGTTCTAATGGAACTTGGTGCATTCCAAAAGGAGAAGAAATCATGGTAAAGAAAAAATTCATTTTAAAGTCTTGATGTCAATATTAGAATTAAAGATATTAATTATATTATGATATTATATCTAATTATATTTTTATGAAATGTTTTTCTTTTCATTTGTCAACTAATAATGTGAAGATTTTAATGTAATTATGAAAATTATACATATTTTTTCCACATTTTACAGGAAGCTTTGCAGAATGTGGGTGATATATATCAAAAGGAAATTTCAAAAGCTCCTGTACCACTTGTTGAACATTTTGCCATGGTATTAGGAAGAAAGTCAAACTATTCTTTAGGTGTTGGTAGTGCACCAATAGAAAAGAAGTTTTCAGACAAACAAATTATTCAAAATCAACTTGAAAATGCACAAAATCGAGCAAATAATTTGGAGTTGGAAGTGCAAAAGTTGACAAATATTACAAAAAAGCAAGAGGATGTCATCACCCAACTTCATATTGAAGTACAATTCCAACGAGAGTTGATTGAAACTAACCGAGAACAAATGAAGCAAAATCTTGAAAATGAAGTGAAGTGCCAAATTGTAGGCATATTGGAAGAATTGTCGACCTCTGAATCTCCTACCAACTTAAGTGCTTAAGTTAGTAATACGAAACTCTTTTATTGAATATTTTCTTTTAGACTTAATATGTGGTCATTTTTCTAAACCAAAATACCATTTTTTATTATTTTTATCTGATTTATTTGCAAGATTGAAACGTACGAAGATACTACGTATTGTAGTTTTAGGATTGAAACTTATGAAGATACTATTTTTTATTGTGATGTCGAGACTTTAATATTATATTTTTTGTACTTAGCGCTTTATTATTTTTATGAGAATCTAAATATTGTATCAATGTATTTGATTTATGTATTTTTGGATATTATTGTTTTAGTTTATCGTTCAACATGTAATGACTTTGTTATATTTTAATGTAAACTTTGATTTATTTAATTTTTTAAATTTTATTTCAATGATAATTATTCCATCATTTAAAAATAATTTTCAATGCATTATTGATATATTTAAAAAATAATAGTGATAATAAAACAATATTTTATTTGAAAATAGTAATAAAAATCATACTAATTACAATTAGTAACTGTGACGAAAAATTGACACTAATAATAAAAATACTAGTGACAATATTTGTTTTCACAATAAAATAGTATTTCTATGACAACCAAAAATATTGTCACTCTTATAACAGTGACTCGCTTGCATATTAGTGACGATTGGTGACAAATCAAAATATTGTCACTAAATATTTCTAGTGACGATTTTTTAAGTTTTTAGTCACAATTTTTTTCATCACAAAAGATATATTTTTTTGTAGTTATACTCACATCGAACCCAACTACATCAACATGTCATTAACTATTTTCTATACCTGAATAACCCATTAACTCGTTCGAACCCACTAGAATCACACATTTTTTGCAGTTTTTTCAGTTTTGGTTCAGGTCATAAATTTTTGCACACCCCTAGTTGATTGTGATGGTGGTGGTAGTGGAAAGTGTTGTGAAACAATTCAATTCTCTAAGATATTATTTAGATTTAAAGATATTATATGTAAATTAAGGATTTGTTTCCTCTTTTAAAATTAGGATGTTAGGTTTATAAATGAATGCTCTTAAGATGGGAAGACCAAGCCTAAAGAGTAGGTCATCACTTGAACACGTGAAGGGAGAATTTATCAAGTTTGACTAGAAAACTTGGAATGAGGTAGTGGATGTAAGAATGAAGGTCCAAATCACGTAAAATAAATTAGTGTTGTGGATGTAAGGATGAATGTTTGAACTATGTTAAATAAATTTGCGTATTATGGACCTAGGCATAAGGAGTTGAACCACATTAAAATAAATTTGTGATCTTTTTTTTTTCATGGTGTTACTTTTATCATTTTATGGTGCATCTAAAAACAAAACAAAACCTTAACCCCGTTTGGGGTGGTTTTTAGTTTTTTCTTTCGAAAGTTTTGAAAATTAAAACAAGTTTCTGTTTTTAATTTATAATTTTTTGTTTTCTTTATTCTCAAATTTAAAAAGTTTCACAACAATTTTATCATTTTTCTTTTAACTTATAGTTTCAGTACTTCTAAAATCTCCCATTCCTCGGTCTCACAACAACTATAACTGAGTTCTCCGCTACCACCATGTCAAACTTCAACCTTATCACCAAGCATCGTCATCCCCTTTAAAACCTCACAAATTTCACATAAGACATACGCATAAATAAATCAACCCCAAAAATGTAGCTTTGTTTACTTTCCCTTTTCTGAGAAAAAGAAAAAGTTCTTTTTTATGGTACTATCTATTTGTTCTTTTGGAAATTTGATTCATCAACATGGTTTTCGGAAGAAAAAAAACATTTTTTTGAGGTGGGACTTGGATGCCCAATTGGAATTTTCATGAAATATGCAAAGGGGATAAGAGGAATTTCTAGTATTGTAGGTGTATCAAATTCATATTCACACACTATTACAGTGTGCTAAGGTGAATCTTGGAGAGCGGTTCAATGTTTAAGGGAGAGAAGAAGGCAAGAACATAAATGGTGATGTTGTTCTTCTCAATGCCAAAAATGTCAATGGTTTCTTCGAATGAGAGAGGGAAGAGACCTTAACAAATTAAGAAAGGGATGAGGGACACGTTCAAAAAAGTTATAAGAAAAACTCATAGCTTTGTATAGAAAACCTTTTTTCTGGTTTTTAAAACTAGCCTAAAAGTGCTTTGAAATTGGGTTAAGAACCATTTCAATGCCAATTTTGCCAAACATGTTTGTTTTCAAAATTACATTTCAAAACCATTAACTGGAAACTGGAAACCACCCTAAATAGGGCTAAGGCTGTGCTGGTATGAGACTGAATAGTTGAAAATGACTTAAATGAAATAATTGATACTACCTATACTAACAAGATGCATATACTTTTTGATAGCTTATCACATAAGAAACCCATAGTTAAGCATGTTTGGATTGAAGTAGTTATGTGATGAGTGGCCTTCTAAGAAAATTCCGAGAAAGGATGTGAGTGAGGACAAAACACACAAAAAAATCTCGTGTTGGAGTTATTTTAGAAATTATTTTCACATTTAATAGGTTTGGGATGAGAGATTGACTGATGAATAGTGTGAAATTAGTTTTGAAAATAATTATTAAAAACAAAAGGTGAGAAGAAATCAAACTTGTCCTAAATCACCCAAATGGGCCTATGATTTGGCTCAATCGAGTGACTTCTATAACTTTAATAACTACTATGTGATGTATTTCCTTCTTGATTTTTTTCACCTAATGTCTTTAAGACACAACATATAATAACTTAAAATTCACCTTTCCTCCAAACTTTGATAACTTGCATATAACAACTTTAAAAAAAAATGCTAATTCTAAACAACATAATCGTATACGAAATCTAAATTTAAGCAACTCAAAATGATATTTTCAAGCTTAAAATTTCTAAATATACACTAACACAATGCATAACAAATTTATAGCTCACTAGAAAACCAATGATTTAGTACATATTTGGTTTGTAATTGAAATTGTTGTGATGCGCATTCCAATGTAGATCCAATGGATACAAGTAAAATAAAAACAAAAGCAAGAGTCCTGATCCTTTGGCAAAATTACTTTTCCCTCAAAAGTCATTTTGCACTTGATTTCCAAACATGCTCTTAGGAGAAAATGCATTACACACTTTTGTTACCAACATAGGATAAATGTTTCCAGACCGATTGTAATGAGATGAACTGGCATATCCTCAAAAACCCATGGGCCATAGTTTGTGACTTTGTGCTTAGCTTGACCAATTGGCCAACTAAGGTCATTGTCGCGGCTTGCATGCCTCGGCTATAAGATTTAATATCTTATGTGAGAGGTATGTGACTTATTATTAAGGACTAATAAATAAATAAATAGTTGATTTTTACGGACTAAATTGTATATAGGCTTAAGTGGGACAGTTTCTAAAGATAATTGTTATTTTATAGGAGTAGTGGATTTAAGAGACTAATACCCACTAACATGAAATAAGGTCTCATTTCTGACATTAGAGTATTCTCTCAACCCTAGCCACCATCATGAAAGATAGAGAGAATAGAAAGAAGAGTCAAAGGAAGGCAAACCCTATTTCCTCCTCTTTTAAGGAATCAAAGTGCACCATAGAGAAGTCTCACTAATAGAGAAAGGTACACACCTTCTTCTATTAATTTTGAGAATCATATGTTTTAAGATCCTACTAGTTTTCTATTATTGAGAACCCTAGAAGACTAAAACTTACATGTGATATCAGAGCCAACATTATATGATTCTTCACAAATGGTGTTTTCCCCAATTTTATGAACCCTAATTGTGAAATTATGGGGTTTTAATTTCCACTACATGTATGTTTATTACATGTTTTGATGGTATGACTTACGGTGTTGATTACGATTTTCCACTGCATAAATGTATTTGTCTCTCCCTCTGGTGCATCAAAATCATGTCTTAATTAGGATATGTTGTATCAAGAGAAGTTGCAAAATATTTTCATATCATTGATGCTTTACTTTCTCAATGTAAAGGCTTAGCCTTGGTTTTACCTAAAGACAACCTTTTTGGCTATTGAAAGCACAAAATTATATACTATTATAATGTTTTATGTGGAAAATCTATGTTTATGTGTATCTTTCAATGATTGACATGTGAACAAAAAATAAAGATAATGGTGCATGTTTATAATGATTGGTCGAGAATGAATTTTCAATGATTTTGCTTTATATATGATGAATTTATATCATTGTGATATAATTGTTTCCATGTTTTATGAATGTAATTAGACCATGGGAAATTACAAAGAATAAATGGCCAAATGAATTATATATGGAAAATGGATGAATGTTATTAGAGACAAACATCGTTTTTTTTTTATAGCCTACAATGAAATTAATGAGAATGCTACAAATTGATGGTAGTAATAAGTATGTGTGGGTAGTGTACTTGGTTGGAATTAAGTTTATGATAGATTTCTCAATCACCAAATCTTTAAGGTTTTTTTATTCCAAATCAATATTTTTCTTCGATTACCCATAGAATAATGGGTGTTGAAATATATAATTATTGGTTTATGGGTATATTAAAATTCATTATTATAAGGCATTTATGGATTGACCAAAGATTGATTAGTTGTTTTATAACTAA
The DNA here is from genome assembly GCF_000004515.6 of Glycine max. NCBI lineage: Eukaryota > Viridiplantae > Streptophyta > Magnoliopsida > Fabales > Fabaceae > Glycine > Glycine max. The sequence goes on from NC_038242.2 coordinate 21,718,704, forward strand.
TGAACATTAAACCCATTAGTTTTATTTATATACCCAAAGGTAGTAGGTGATTCTAATTGGTGCATATTTAATTGTCAGTAATATGTTAAAATTTAATCTACATCATTATGTTATATGTTGTGTGTTGGTGTATCACCCAAAGGAGAACATCAGTATGCATTGAATGTTGTTTGGATATATATTATATGTGTAGCATGTGCTTTATGTCTTAAAAACACTTATATGAAATTTTATAGCTCCCAATTTATTAAATTCTCATGTATAGTTTGTACCAATTTAATGGGTTTAACTTCTTTGACCGAAATGAGTGAGTCAAATTTCACTCGAGTGTTTTGGATCTTGATCTTGCTACATTGGAAGAGAAGTTTGTTGCTATTATTGATTCTAGTAGCAATAAAGAGAAAAGCTCATTATAAAGTTTGAGAAAGATCTAACAGGCTTAGTTTAATGTTCATGGGAAAGATAATGTCAGATGATCCAAGTGGGAGAATGTAAGATTTAATGTCTCATATGAGAGACATATGACTTATTAAGGACTAATAAATAAATAATTGGTTATTATTAACTAAATTATAAATGGGCTTAAGTGGAGAGTTTCTAAATATAATTATTAATTGATGGAAGTAGTGGATTTAAGGGGTTAATACCCACTAACGTGAAATAAGGTCTCTTTCCTAACATTAGAGTATTCTTTCAACCCTAGCCACCATCACAAAAGATAGAGAGAATAAAAAGAAGAGTCAAAGGAAGTCAAACGTTATTTCCTCTTCTTTCAAGGAATCAAAACACACCGGAGAGAAGTTTTAATAATGGAGAAACTACACACCCCTTCTAATAATTGTGAGAATCATATGTTTCAAGATTCTATTAGTTTTCTATTACTGAGAACCCTAGAAGACTAAAACTTACATCGCCTTGCTCAAGCAAACACGCACTAACACATAGTGGGTCAAATTCTTTTTGGTAACTTTTTTTTCTCTGGTGGAGTACCTAATTTGTCAAAAAGATTTTTAGTCAAAAATTGGAAGCTAAAATATAATTTTGGTCCCTTTGTTTTTTAAAATTCACAATTTTGATTCTCTTATTCCTCTTATTTTTAAAATAGAGACATTTAATCTTTTCATTTTTTAAAATCTACAATTTTAATCTTTTTATTTTGAAATAGAGACATTTAGTGTCTTTGTAAAATTCATGATTTTGATCCTTTTATCAAATTGAAAACATGATGATAATTAAGATATTAACATTGACTATGACATAAATTAAATAAATAATCTTTTGTCACCTCATTAAATTTAGATTGCATTAGGTTAACTTTTTAAATTTGATGGAAGGATTAAAATTATGAATTTTATAAAATAAAAGGTCTAAATGTCATTATTTTAAAATATGAAAATTAAAATTACAGAATTTTAAAAATATAAAAACTAAATATTTTATTTTAAAATATAAAGATCTAAACTATAAATTAAAAAAAAAACATTTAAATCAAAATTGTACGGCTATAAACAGATTCTTAATTACATGATGAATAACGCGATGCAATACATTACATCACTCAAGTCTAATAGGTTATAATTCAGACTAAAAACTAAAAAGGGTTATATATCATATGTATGTTAAAGTTGATGATTTATTTGACTTGGGTTCCCCATAAGGTATAATTGAGACAACTTCAAGAAACAATGCTTCCATCTAAATTAATTATGGATGATTCTAAAAATCATAATAGATTGAACAATTCCTATAATCTTTGTTCTTACTCATTTGTCTGAACTCTTCACACATCCAGCATGGCTGTTTGTCCAAGTCACTTCTCACAAATGGACGCACCACACTCTGTCGTCCCAAATCTACACCTATCGCCACGTGTCATACCTCTAAATGAGCCTTGACTCAAGCTACCCCACTTTCTCTCGACGCTACCCTCCAACCTCCGCCTCTCCGCTAATCCCGGGTCTGCCCACACTGATTTATCAGTCATACATTTATACAAATTTATAAGTTATGTATGGTCCTGCCAAAAATAAAAAAGTTATGGATTGTCAAATATAAACTAATTTTATATTATTAATTAAATAACTTTTCACGTGATTATTATAAAATTAACAAATTTCATATATAAAATAATTTTTTATTAAATGACAATATAAAATCATTTTATATTATTAATTTATAACTTATTTTCTCTACTTATATGATTTTTGTATTAAATTAAGACACTAGTTAAAAAATAATAAATATTTTTTTATGAAATATATTGGAGTTACATTATCAACATGGTTGAGTATAATTGTTAAATGGTTGAATTTCCTAAATAAGCTTACGAGTTCAATTATTTAACCGTGTGTATGAAAAAAATTATTAAAAAAAATAAAACTCACTCACTTTTAATGATCTTTACCATTTAAGGGTTAGTTTCATAACTTCGATGCTTAGAAATATCTTCCTTTCATAAGAAAAAAAAAAATATATATATATATATATATATATATATATATTATAGTTTCCTAATATTTATTATGTTTGTTTCACACTTTAGGTCCATCAAATTTCTCTACAGGCATTTCTTTACGTAATTAACATCAAGAAACAAAACATAAAGCAACTGTGTGGCTGCAAACTGCAAAGTCATCATTCCCACTTCCCCACTGCCCATGTGACATACCATACCAGCAGTTAGGCATATAACACAAACTGACTCGCATGCGCCAATTTTTAGTATCATAAAATACAGTATTATTATTATTCATTTTACTCCCGTTAATTTTAAGAAAAGCATTTGGTAGATATCTCTTTGAATGCAGATATCTAATGATAACAACAGAGGAAAATAGTAGTAATATATAACATGACAAAAGAAAGAAATAAGAAAATTGAAGAATATCAAATAAGCAATAACACTTTTCAGATATTTACTTAATCATAATTAAATGTATTTATGGTAAAAAGTTTATTTAATTAATGATTTAGTTTCTACGTACATTTTGTCTCATTTTTATGTTTTAGTTTATATACTTAAAAACTCATGCTTTGTTCTCTAAAAACAATTCTTTTATATTTTAATTTATGTTGTCAATTTTTTTTGGACAATAGAAAATGTTACAAAATATTAAATAATTACCCGTATATTTTCTTAACTATAAAAACTAAAAGTCAAATGAACAAATAGTTACCAGATAAAACATCATTTTTTTTAGATAAAGATAAAAACATCATTTAAATACCCCAAAAGTATATAGCAGTCATATTAGCTCTTCAAAATAATTAGTAAATTAAAAATAAATTCTTTAAACTGAAATATGTCATAATGTCAATCTCTATAGTTCAAAAATATTTACTTTAGATTCGGTAGTGAGATATTATAAATTCTCTCACATTATATATACGATTTCTACGGATAAAAAAATAACTTAGGTCATCTTTATTGTCATTGATTATAAGATTTATTTCAAATTGAGCAACATTGCTTAACAAAAAATTTATGGTTGGAACACATGACATTGCTTATACAAGCAACATATGTTTATATGAGTAATGCTTCTTAAAGAATTTGTTAAGAATAAAAAAATGTTTTGTATGCTTTGAAAGAGAAAAATTAATAGATTGAAGGATCCAAAAATTAAATTAAACATTCACTCTAGCACAGTGACGGATCTAGGGAGGCATGAAGAAAAAAAATAAAATTAAAAAAACTAGTAATTGGAAAATAATAAAAATAAGGTTGAGTTACATTTGCTTACACATAAAATATTATATTAAGTTTATTATTTATTAGAATTTAATATTTAAATAATTCTGTTTATTCCTATTTGACATTGCATGATCCACAAGTTTAAGATAAGTAACAAATTTAAACAACTATGCATTATGGATACTCTTAGGTGATAACTAGATTTTAAAATCATGTGTTGCACGGATTTGATAAAAATATAATTTATTTTTTTAAATGGTATATATAACTAAAATTTAATTTTGTAAAATATGATATATGATATAAAGTTACATTAAAATTTATCTTATTGTATTGTAAATTTTCAATATCTTGTATAAAAAATATGTTCAATATTAATTTATCGATTAAATCATTTTGGAGAATACATTAATTATTAATATTGCGTTATTTGTTATAAATAAACAGATTAAAATCATTTTAAATGGTTGTTTATCAGGTAGTTGGTGGACATAATAAATTAATTTTCAATTTATCTTTTTTATTTTGCTACATAGGAAATAAATTTTTGAATGGGAAAATACTTTATGAATATTACTAATTTCTTATGGAATAATTTTTGTTGATTAATGAACAAACTAAAAATAATATTCATAAATAACATTTACATATTATATTTAGTCACTTGAAATTAACGTTACATATATTATGTTTATATTAAATATTATATATGCGTATGTTAAAAAAATTATTAAAAACATTGAAAGATATATTAGGTATATTAGTCACATATGATACCAATTGTTAGTTGGATCAGGAATCTAGAAAAGGGAGGGGATTGAATAGATTTCACAACTTTTTGAATTTTCTTGATGAAATCAATTCAAATTCAAATACTCTTTTGAATAATCAAAATTTTTCTCAAAATCTTTTATCACAAAGATAATATTGTTTAAGAAAAATAATCACTTCTTGTTAAAAAATGAAGTTTTAATGGCACATCCAATTACAAATGTAAATATCAATTCAATTCAATATCAAGATCAATTAAATAACAAGATAAGGGATAAAGAGAGTCAAGACAAGAGTTTATATTGGTTCAGTCCTCAAGAGAACTTACATCCAGTTTGTTCTAAGAACCCTTAGAACAATCACTATAGAAAAATCAATTTACAAATACTATGCACAAGCAAATTAAACTCTATAACAACCTTTATTTCCTTGAACCCTACAAGAGAAAACCTATGAGATGAACCCTACAACTCAACAACATTCTTAGTAACCCTAACCAAGATCAGAATCTAAGATGAGAAAAATAAGGAATGAAATGAAAACAACATGTTATGTAGATGGAAAATGTTGAAGCTCTACCCATGGTGCTCATCTTATGATGTTGAACGCACAATCTTGACAAAATGATCTTCTTCGGAGAAAATGTCTTGTAAATTCTCTATGAAACTCTTTCTAACAAATATATGTAATTTTATCTCGCAAAAGAGTAACACGATGGAAATAACAAGATGGATATTTATAATAAAACCAGTTATAAATGGCATAATTGATTATCAAACCCTGATAATCAATTATTTCATTAATATCCCTTGTTTTGCATTTTCAAATCATATTAATTGATTATTTCGATCACAGAGAACAATCATCCAATTGCAATTTGATATAATCAATTACGAATAACAAGTAATCAATTATCTCCATTGCAATGTGTCACATTTGGTTGTAGTATGTTATTGTTATCAATTACAACCAAATGGTAATTAATTAATCCACACAGAGAGAAAATTAAGATTTTAAGAACACTTCTAATTGATTACAAACTCATGGTAATTGATTATATGACTCACTGACTTCCTTCTCTTGAAAACAAGTTTGGCAATCGATTATCAATTCCTTGTAATTGACTATCCGCATGGGATAGTCTTGTTTTAATATGGGCCACATATTATATTATAATATTTATATTAGTTTTTTACATTTAGATGGGTTCAATATAAAGTGATCTAATTCAATGAGCCCATTAGACTGCCAACATAAAATTGATATGTGTTTAATGAGTGGAAATCAGTTTGGCCCATTAGGGGATAATGGAAACCCTAATAGGTTAAAACCTAAGGCATGGTTATGATCTCCAACACACCAAATCAAGAAACAGTTTATCATCTCCCCATCTGAAGAGAAAACAAAGGTCCCATAAGGAAGAAGGTGATTTGGTTGAGGAAGGTCATTAAACCAATTGTTCGTGACCACTGTAAGATTTCGTTGTGTGTTGATCAAGCTCTATGGATCCAGGTATTCCTTAAAACCTCTTGATAATCTAACGTAATGTGTTTTGGTGCTCATTTGGTATTTCATAAGGTTTGTTATTAAAATTTTCCAACAAGTAGTATCAGACCCACCATTGTTGTTAGATTATTGGGATTTAAAGTTGTTTGATATGTATTATATCTGGATCGTTTTAGTTATATGAACCCTAATTTTATTTTGGGGAGAAACTATTTCGATCAATAAAATTGTAAGCCCCGTAAATTTTTGTGTTATGGTCGTAAATTTTTTCCTTTTTTTCAAACGAATAAAAGGCCTCTGCATTTGATTTACAGGTTTGTACACAGTTTTTGTTTGTGTCGCGTGTGCTTACATATTATTCTATTTGGGATCAAGGTTATATGTATCCAACATTGGTTTCTTGAACAATATATATTTCATGAGCAAGAATTTTTTTTGTTTTATACCATGATGTTGTTTTCAAATATTTACTGCTATCATAATTGGGTGCAAATTTAACCATTACGGATCTTTTCCATTTATTTGCGTGTCCGGTAATTTTAATTAAATTGATTGAACCATTATGTTGTCAAAGTAACCTCTATTGTGTAAATTGATTTAATTAAATTGCATGGATGTTAGTATGGAATTATTTATGCGAATTGTGCTCGGTCCAAAGGAAGACACAATTTGGCCAGATAATAACATACATGCGATGATAAATATGTGACAATTATAAAGTTTTTTTTCATGTGAATAATAGTCGGTCCAAAGAAAGGCTATTATTTAACAGAACTAATTGTCAATATTTGATCATTGCGTTGAGAGTACCAATTACAAATTAATTTCTTTGTCCAAAGACTAGAATTAATGTTGTGTTGGGTATCTTGTGATGGATTTGTTATGGGAAATATTTGCATGTCTTGTTATATACATACTTTATATGACTTGCTTGATTATTTTTGAACATGTTATTAGTTTTTGTTCTCTCTTTAGTTAATATTGTCAGTGCTACAAATGTTACTGCCCAAGTGAAATCTATCCGAATGCTGAATGAGACAAATTTTAAGGTCTGGAAGGAAGCCGTAGAAATTATTCTTAGCTGTATGGATTTGGACTTGGCACTGAGGAGGGAACGACCCATTTCCACTCCGGAAATCTCTAATGAGGTAAAAATTGAGAAGTGGGATCGGTCCAACCAAATGTGCCTTATGATTATGAAGCACTCTATTCCAGAGGCCTTTCGGGACTCTATTTCTGAGGGTCAAAATGCAAAGAAATTCCTTGAGGAAATTGAGCAATACTTTGCCAAAAATGAAAAAGGGGAGACGAGTAACCTTTTGGCTAAACTCATCTCCATGAAGTATAAAGGCAAAGGGAACATAAAGGAGTACATTATGGAGATGTCCAATCTCGCATCAAAACTCAAATCACTTAAGTTAGAGCTTGGTGAAGACCTGCTCGTGCACTTAGTTTTGATCTCGCTTCCTGCACACTTTGGGCAATTCAAAGTGAGCTACAACACTCAGATGGATAAATGGTCCCTCAATGAACTTATATCTCACTGTGTGCAAAAGAAGGAGAGACTGCAGAGAGATAGGACTGAAAGTGTTCACTTGACTTTGACTTCTCAGAATAAGAAAAGGAGGAAGACTAAGGGTGCTGCGGAAGGGACTTCTCAGCAAAAGAAACAAAAAAAAGGATAAGAAATTTACATGTTACTTCTGCAAGAAGTCAAGACACATGAAGAAAGAGTGTCCCAAGTATGTCAGATGGCGTGTGAAGAAAGCTAAATTTCTTACTCTAGTTTGTTCTGAAGTTAATTTGGCTTTTGTACCTAAATATACTTGATGGGTAGATTCTGGTGCTACTACTCACATAAGTATGACTATGCAGGGTTGCCTGTGGAGCCGACTGCCAAGTGATGATGAAAGGTTCATCTTTGTGGGTGATGGCAAGAAGTTTGCGGTGAAAGCTATTAGAACTTTTAGATTACAGTTAAAAACTGGATTTTAATTGGATTTATTTGAGACTTTTGTTGTACCGTCTTTTAGACGGAATTTGATTTCTATTTCTAGTTTGGACAAATTTGGATTTTCTTGTTCATTTGAAAATAATAAAGTTAGTCTCTACCAAAATTCAAACATGGTTGGTTTTGGTTCTTTAATTGATAATCCTTACATGTTTGATGTTGTTAGTTCTCATAATGAAATACTGCAAATAATTTCACGTGGTACAAAACGAAAGTTGAATGAGAATTCAGCCACCTTATGGCATAAGCGTTTAGGCCATATCTCTAAACAGATAATTCAAAGACTAGTATTGGATGAAATTCTTGACCCATTGGATTTATCGGACTTTGAGGTTTATGTTGAATACATAAAGGAAAACGAACAAACATAAGGAAATTAAGTGTCGAAAGAGCTAAAGACGTCTTAGAACTAGTGCATACAGACATTTGTGGTCCTTTTCCTACAACTTCTTAGAATGAACAACAATATTTCATTATGTTCATAGATGACTACTCTAGATACGGTTACCTATATTTGATACATGAGAAGTCTCAATCCCTAGACGTTTTTAAGACTTTCAAGGCTGAGGTTGAACTTTAACTTGGAAAGAAAATTAAAGCTGTCAAATCTGATCGTGGTGGTGAGTACTATGGCAGATATGATGGATTAGGAGAACAACGTCTAGGACCTTTTGCGTTTTTCCTCAAAGAGTGTGGAATTGTTCCGCAATACACTATGTCGGGCAAACCTAGCATGAATGGTGTAGCAGAACAAAGAAACCGAACTCTAAAGGATATGGTGAGAAGTATGATTAGTCATTCTTCTTTGCCAGAGTCACTTTGGGGAGAAGCCTTAAAGACCGCAGTTTACATCCTTAATAGGGTGTCAAGTAAAGCAGTTAACAAAACCCCTTATGAACTTTGGACTGGTAAAAGGCCAAGCATTAAACATTTGCACATTTGGGGTTGTCCGGCTGAAGCACGGCCTTATAGGCCATATGAAAGAAAGGTGGACTCAAGAACAATTAGCTGCTATTTTGTTGGCTATGCTGAACACTGTCGGGGCTATAAATTTTACAATCCCACCTTAAGATCCTTTTTCGAGATGAGAAATGCGAGATTTCTTGAGGAAGTTGAGTTTGGGAAGGAAGAGAACATAAGGAATGTTGTCTTTGAGGAAGAACCTGTTTACAGTGATCAAGTCCTTATACCTATTACTGTTCAAGACACAACTCCAGTAATAGAAGACAATGTTCAAACTATTGACATTGTTCCAGAACAAGACAACAATGAGGTTCTCCCTCAAATACCTTTAAAGCAACCTCAACAACCTCAAGAAGTGTCATTAAGGAGATCCATTAAAGAGAGGAGAAGTGCAATCTCAAATGATTATATTATATTTCTCCAAGAACATAAGGATGTCATTGGTTTAACAGAGGATGATCCAATCAACTTCTATCAAGCTATGCGCAGTTCTAACTCTCAAAAATGGATTGACGCCATGAAGGATGAGATGAAGTCTATGAAAGACAATGAAATTTGGGATCTGGTCGAATTGCCTGAAGGTGTGAAAACTATTGGTTGTAAATGGATATTTAAAACCAAAAAAGGATTCAAAGGGTAATATCGAGAGATATAAGGCTTGTCTAATTGCTAAAGGCTTTACACAGAAGGAAGGCATTGATTATAAAGAAACCTTTTCTCCAGTATCTTCAAAGGATTCTTTTAGAAATATAATGGCACTGGTAGCTCATTTTGACTTAGAGCTACATCAGATGGATGTCAAGACTATGTTTCTAAATGGTGACATTGAAGAAACGATTTATATGGTGCAACCAAAAAAATTTGTGTTAGGTGACTCAAAGTCCATGGTATGCAAACTGAAGAAATTCATCTATGGTCTCAAATAGGCTTCCCGTCAATGGTATTACAAGTTCCATCAAGTCATTACCTCATATGGTTTCAAGGCAAATGTAGTTGAAGATTGTGTATATCATAAGTTCAGTATGAGTAAATACATATTTTTGGTATTATATATCGATGATATACTGCCTCCTAGCATAGATATAGGCTTCTTACAGGAGACCAAGAGATTTCTAACGAAAAATTTTGAAATGAAAGATCTTGGGGAAGCTTCTTTTGTGTTAGGTTTTAAGATACTATGAGATCGCTCTCAAGGTATCCTAAAGTTGTCACAAAAGAGCTATATCGATAAAGTACTTGATAGATTCGACATGAAAGATAGTAAATCAGAAGATACCCCAATAGCTAAAGGAGACAAATTCAATCTCAAACAATGCCCCAATAATGACCTTGAAAGAACTGAGATGCAAAAGATTCCCTATGCATCAACAGTAGGACGTCTGATGTATGCTCAAGTTTGTACTCGTCCTGACATAGCATTTGTCGTAGGAGTTCTAGGTAGATACTTGAGTAATCTTGGATTGTAGCATTGGAAGGTAGTGAAACGCGTAATGCGTTACTTGAAGAGAACAAAAGACTACATGCTCACTTATCAGAAGTCTGACAATTTGGAGATCATCGGGTATTCAGACTCTGATTTTGCTAGATGTCAAGACAGCAAACGCTCCACTTCTGGATACATATATATGTTGGCTGGAGGAGCTATCTCTTGGAAGTCTACTAAACAGACTCTTGTAGCTTCTTCAACCATGGTTTGGTACCTAGAGTTTTTCACGAGCACACTACTCATATGGGTGTAGTTCCTAAGAGTACCTTAGTTTAATGGGAATCTCATTTATGTTTTATATCTTATGTTTTCCAGATATTTGTATTGTTTGAATTTTCTGCAGAAATAAAGTTGATGTTTATCATTTTATTCTGAGTTTGTTTTGTTATATTTGTATTGCATTTTGGATTGATCTCTATAAAGAATAAAGTTTGGACTAGTTGGAAATAAACATGATTAAGATCACATTGTATGTAATTTCCATGTCACTTATCCATATTTGATCTATGTCATCGAGTATGAGTAACAGTGGTGATCATTGTGGCGTAGTCACGCCGAATTGTGATAAAAACTGCAGTGATTTCCTGTTGCTATATGAGATGGACCAGATTGTATAAAAGGAGTCTAAAAGTAAATAACATACATTTGCGCACCTAAAGAATTTTGTGATATAAATGTCTAAGGTTAATATGAAGCCCAAGTGGGAGATTGATGGAAATTTTATAATTCCTAATTAATTAATATGAGCTACATATTATATTATAACATTTATATTAGTTATTTACATTTAGATGGGTTCAATATAAAGTGATCTAATTCAATGAGTCCATTAGACTGCCAACAGAAAATTGATATGAGCTTAATGAGCGGAAACCAATTTGGCCTATTAGAGGATAATGAGAATCCTAATAGGTTAAAACCTAAGGCATGGTTATGGTCCCCAACACACCAAATCAAGAAATAGTTTCTCCTCTTTCCATCTGAAGAGAAAACGAAGGTCCCATAAGGAAGAATGTGATTTGGTTGAGGAATGTCATTAAACCAATTGTTCGTGATCACTGTAAGATTCCGTTGCGTATTGATTAAGTTCTATGGATCTAGGTATTCCTTAAAACCTCTTGATAATTTGACATAATGTGTTTTGGTGCTCATTTGATATTTTATAAGATTTATTAAGATTTCCCAATAATAAAATGTTGTTATTGATTACAAAATTTATGTAATTAATTACACTATGTGAAACCCTTATGTGCATAAAAACTTGGTGATCTTAGCATTCACAATCACTTATGATACCAATATAATCATGATACCATATAAATAAACTATGAGCACACATGCCTAGATATAAAAACAATCCATACAAATTTCACATCTATTAAAACATGTTTCACATTGTAAAATTACATAAACTAAAATCATAAGACTAAGTCTCCAATCTACAAATTGTTTATATAAAGAAGGTAGACTACCAATTTAGTGGCGATAAAAATGGTAATGAATATCAATCAAGATTAATCAAAAATAAAAAGAATATTATTATATATGAGTATTGAATTTAATAATAGTAATTAATAGAGAAAAACAAAAGGTAAAAAAAATTATTATATATGTGTGCATTAATCATTTTTTGAACCAAGTAGGATTAATTATTTATGAATATATATTGTTCTCGTAAGAAAAAGGGTATATTTTTTTAACTATAAGAAAAATTCTTGCTAAGAGTATTAATTATTTATAAAATAAAATAAAATAAAATGTTTGACATCGCCATTATTTGTGCATTAAAGTCTTTTTTTTCAGATTTTTTTAAATCATAACATAATAATTTCAAAAGGTT